>NC_054559.1:16628854-16666339 GCF_017654505.1 Polyodon spathula
AACAAAAAATCAGAGGACGCAAAGCAAAAGCAGAAAACACAAATACAAGAAAGCCCAGTGAAGTCATATTGAAAGCTTGGTAAAGAACATGGTATATAATGACCTTTATAGAGTTATGAAAGGGAACCCTTTTATATATGTGTTCATATTAGGCCTAACATGCCTTTTCCATAATATGTATAATGCACGTGCACGATGAAGATTTGTCGTCGGTAAGGCACGTGTGTGTGTGTGTGTGGTTCATTGGGGAGTGTCTTCAAACGTTCCTCATGAATCTGAATGTTGTCTTACACAGGGGTCTGGAGCATGTGGGCAAACTCATTACAGCATCTGGACAGCTGGTCTGCCGTTTTACACGCTCCCTTGAGAGGAGAGTGCAAGAGAAGCTGTAGTCTTCTGTTTCCAAGAATAGCCACCCCGTCTGTCACATTGCTTTCTTCACAAAAAAGTCTTATCCAGCACATTCGTCACTTTAACACTGAGCAATGCGCTCAGCTATTACTCTGCATGTGTGTAGACTAGTGCTACTATCCTGTATTATCCCTGCATCTTGTAAAGCGCTTTGTGATGGTGGTCCACTGTGAAAGGCGCTATATAAAATAGATTGCTTGATAGTGCTGCATTGAGCACTGTTGCTGTCACTACTCTCATTGTGTTATTTTCATTATGTGTTCATGACATATACTGCACAAAAAGCAACTGCCAAAAAGCTGCCTAGAGAATGCCTACTATTGGCCCTCCATCCTTATCCCTGATTTATGCTGACTTGAAACGGGGAGCTGCAGCTCTTATATATCGCATTGTATAGGTCATAGATCCCTTTTGCATTACAAAAGCAATCAGACGTATGAAACAAAAGTATGAGCCACGTGGTGCACATATTTCCAATTTTTTGATCAGCCCCTGGCTTGCAACTGGCAAAGCAGTAACTGAAAGCTGCCATGGTCCCCCATTCATACTGTATTGCACACTGAAATCTAATGCCTTGGTTTACAATACAATCACACTAAACCTCCGGTAACAAAACCATTAATATAGTGCATCTATAGTGCCGAGGTTCAACACAAAGGCATTGAGAAAGACCTCTAGCTGAAATGTTTAAGAGTTAATTCAGTTTTATTGAATATCCCCACGTGAGTGTTTTATACTAGTGAACAGGTATAACATAGTAGTGACCTTGTTAAAGGAGTCTGATTGAAACAACATGGGGCACTATGCCTCTGATTAATCGACAGGCTTCTAGTATCTGGAGCAGAGCCAGTAACAACTGCAGGCTTGCATCAACTCAGCTGGCAGAGCCACATCCTTCTAGCAAGCAGTGCAACATGCACTTGGGGTCACAGTTCCACTGTGCAGCTTTATGGCTTACAGTAAAGAGTCTTTTTGTATGAAATTGTCACATGTTGCAAGGCATCCATCTTTGACCAGTATCCCTACCCCCACCCATATGAAAAATCATAGTACTGTTCTCTTAAATTAGTGTTTCTTGCCATGGAACATCACAGTAACCCACACATTTAATGAACAGACAGATTTGATTTCAGTTAAATAATTTATTGAAAAATAGCAATAAATGCCAAATTCGCAGACAGATACATACTGGCATATTTTTTATAACACTTCACAAGTTGACTTTTTTTGCACAGCGTCCCAAAGTTATGTGCACCATTAGTTACAGCAGTTCGGTTTGACTTCAAAAAGAATAAGTTAATAATCGGATTTCTTTGTCAAAGAACTGTAGTTTACAGTTACATGTGGCGCAGCTCGAACGCCAGTCAACTTTTCAGTCGGCATTTAAGCTTTGTGTTCATTTTAAAACAGCTCGTCAGACTTTCTCCTGCGACAAATACAACTGAAATGGATAGTCAGTGCAGACGTGTTTCAGCAGTTTTCTGAGCCAAACTCATTGGCACACAGCCCCACGACGTTCCTTAAAATTGTCCTGGAAGAGTCTACTCGGCACACCTCCTGACACTGAATCGGGGCGGAACGATCTCCGTCACAGGCAGAACAGCTGACCTGGAGCAAATCCGGCTTCTCCGCCCTCCAGCCGTGTCCTCCTGTTCAACCCATTCCGAGTTGCAACGCCACGGCTGAGTCGGTTGCACCACCCCCATTATCCTTTAACCTCTGCCCGGCTTCTTCACCCTCTCAGCTCAGCCAGGGCTAACGGTTAGTTTGTCTTGTGTTCACTTTGGTTTTCACCCAAGAATGTGACGTGTAATTGTATTATTCTTTGTTGTTTAAAATTTCTTCCCTGTGCGCTCCTTCTCACGCCGTTGTTTGTATTCAGCGCTGTTGCATTGAGATGTAGGGGATCCACTGGTTCTTGCAGCGGCTTGCGGCGCAGTAGCTGCCCACTTCCTCGAGAGCTTGGTTTTTCCAAGTATCCGTGTGGGAATTCTGATGAGACAAAAAACAAAAAGCAATGTTATTACTAGTTTTCTGAACGCTATCTGTGGTATGTTGCGCTTGTGGTTAGTAAGCAACGATCGGTAAATACGCATTAACAATGTTTTTCTACAAACTTAATACAGTGAGGATGCTTCCACAGCTACCATTTCCGCTTGCATCACATTTAAATGCATGCATTGTAAATTGTTTCGCTTCTACCTTGCACTGCTGCACCTTCAATTAGAAAAGGCACACAAGCTGTACCCTGTGTATCTATTCTGAAGCATAATTCCAGCAAGAGTCATATTGTTAAATTAAGCTGCTGCCAGAGCGCGTTGGGAATGTGCTAATAGGTTTGCTCTGCGCATGCAAAAATAAAACTTCGGGATTAGAGGTCCGCTGATGCTCGCGCTAAACGCACAGGATGATATGTCCATTCTGAACGTGTTTACCACGGTTACACTGCAGCGCTGGCTTTCTCGTCGCAGTCCAGGTACTTACAGTGACAAGGATGCAGTGCAGGTCTTTCGGTTCGTTGCCGTTGCTCTCCGCATTGGTTTCGCCCAGAACCTCGGCTAGTCTCTGCATGCCGGACACTCGCAGGATGTTGATATCGTTGTCACAGCAGAATGCTTGAATGAGGGTGAAGTGGATTTGCAAGGCAATGTCCCCCTCGTCTTCCTCGTCGGTCGCTAGAATGCAAAGAATAACGCTATCGGGATCACTGCGAAAAGAGAAAAAAAAAAAATCTAAAGGTTAATTTACTGCTGAGTTTTTTTTTATTATTATTGTACATCTGTATTTCAAATATTGCAATTGCATTGCAAGAATGCTGCTCGGGGGCAGTGTACTTACACATTCATCAGTTTTGCAGACTCGTAGACTCCCACAGTTAAGCAGTGTCGCCTCTGTGCCGCGGCCAGCAATTCTTCTAAAGCTTGGTTTACAGTTTCCATCCTTCAAACAGAAAACAAGAATACTACATTAGACATGTGGTTTTGGTTGCACTGCAAGACTTCTGAGTAAAGCGACAGGCAGCCAATTCAGTGCGGACTACATGCTACAGCACAGCCTCATTTACAGGTATTGGTACTTTCCCGATAAACCGGTTTTACTGTTGGCTATGCCGCACATAACCTGCTGATAATACAGCATTGCTATTCAAACTACAGTGCAGGATACACAGTTAGTGCAGCTGCATCAGCAATATAATCGTTTCACAAATTATACTTACTTTTTTTCAGTGGTGTTGCAGCCAACGACTTCTTCCAGAGTCATGTTGCAAGTAAAATAATCCACAAGGTTTGAATAATATCTGTAGAAAATGCGGCGTCAGTTTTACAATCAGTATAATCCAGCTGCTTGTTGAGTCCCAGGATTCGTTTCAGACAGTCAGTGTCTAAGTGATAGATCCCAAACTCTGCTGTGTCCTGTGAATGATATATCAGCTTGTGCTGCGTTTACTTGCAAGAGCAGAGTTTTTATATACTCTCGCTAGAGGCGTGGCTTCAACAAACCGAAACCCGCAGCTTCAGCCAATAGCTTTCAAAGGAATCTTTAGCCTTTCAATCAATTGGGTGGATATGCAAATGAGCCCCACGTGGGGTTGCTAGATGTGTTTTTTGGGTTTTTTTTTTTAATCCTCTGGAATGCCCGAAGCTGCTTGTATAGTGGGGTTTCTTCTGGAAAACTACAATAGAATGATATTAATACTCGAAACTATTGCACAGTCCGCCTTTTTTTTAGGAAATGCAGTAGAAACAATTGAAACTAAATTGCTATGCAGCTGAAATATGTGCCAGTATTTGTGTTTGTATGGTGCAAAAGATGTGTATTTGAATTACAAAAAACAAATTCATTCTTTTTTGCAGAAGGTGATTTCAACTCTCGTGATCTGCAACCCAGGTTCATTAGCGCCTGACATAACTCGTGCACAGAGGACCACTGGAACACCGGACAAGCTAATTCAACTCCACGGGTTTTGCAACCTCTGAAGGATAATAGGTTCACAACACGAACAACACCCCTTGGGAGTCGTGTTTATTATTATGCATGTTTATCGTTTCACGGCTCCCTAATACAATTGTACAATAAGTTCACGTGACACTTTCAGAAAGACAGATGTACAATACACGCAATTCTTATTTGTATATTGATGTGGAACTGTCACCTGCGTGTTTATTCCTGCAAACTTTCTACATTATTGTAGCACTGACTTTTTTTGCAAAGTAGCTGAAATTACGGCCATCAACCTTTGTATTTTCTTACGGATTTCCAATCTAAGCACGCTTTTGCACATGTTGTATTTCATAATAAACGAAACCTTCCCAGCAGCTTTTAAGTACTGTACTGTAACCAATTAGCGTTCTCTGGCGCACTCTGGCGGCCAGGCGCTGTCCGTGCAGCCGTAGAGGAAAAACATGTTGCAACACGTTGTAATTTTACAATCATCTCGCTTTCCAGTTCCCGTCATATTATTAGGTATTAATGTCACATTCTAAACTTGCAAAATGCAAAGTGGTGTTTTGTTTCCATTACCAAACATAATAAACGTATTATTATTATTATTATTATTATTATTATTATTATTATTATTATTATTATTATTATTATAGCAGTTAGATTTAATACTAGTTTTACTGTATGAGTTTAATAAGACACACCTGAGCTTGTTACCTATACGCTGCGGCTAATCAAACTCGTAATAAAACCTGGAATGGGTGCAACATGCGTGTAGAAAACTGATCAAGGGTTTTTATTAATTTAAATCTATATAATCAATATTCATACAGTAGTCATTGCAAAATCGCAAAAACAAGAATTCAGTGCGATGATTCAAGGTATTGTCTGCGTGTGCCCTCTGGTGGACTTTAGTATCGGTACATTAAATACATTTTAAACCAATGCTGCCACCTGCTGGCACAATTTAATTCTAATTTATACTGCGGTAGCTTATTATGTTTTAACATTTAAGCAAGCAGTAACACACTGTTTGGGTGTACAGGAAAGCAGTATAATAAATGGCGGTAGCTACATTTATACAGTAAAATACAATAGTAAAGATGGAAATGACCGTGTTTTTAAATCGATGTACAGGGAATCTCAGTCTAGTCTGTTAAGAGTTCATTCTACAAACTAATTGTATCATACTGCAAATGAGTTTCAATTTAGCCCAAGGAACATTACCCCATCAAAGCAGATCAAGAGGTCTGGCACTGTGATTAGTCTCCTGTGTGATTGATGGCTCTCAGCCGCGTTTCGTGTTTGATTACAAGAAGGAAAAGGGTACTGTAATCTTTTTAATTTCAGGTAAACTAAGCTTGTTTTCAGTGCCATGTGGCTGGATATAGATTTTAAAAAATATATATTTTTAAAAAAAAAACAGACAAATGACTTTTTTTTTTTTTTTTTTTTTTAATTATTTGTCATTGTTAAACCATAATTTCTTAATTTGACCGGTGTGCTCGTTTCTGGTGCACATGCGACACAGACACGCCATCGTTCCTGTAAGTGTGCTTGTACATCTCACACTGTGAGCTGACTCAGTGAAATCAGTTAGTCACCATCGCTAAAAGCGAAGAAGTAAAGAGGTAGTAACGTGCTGTAGTCGTGAGTCACGGCATCATCCTACAGTGTTTATCAGCGGTGCTGTCAGTTTCTGTACCTACACACCCCACAGCCACGCGGTGTGCACTCCGCTGCGCATCCTCCCACAACGAGATGATGCCTCGAAAGAGAGCAGTCCACTAGTGCAGAAAAAATATCTGGAATCTTCTATTTAAAAAGTAGCCCTGTGCATGCATGCATATATATATATATATGATTATATGATAAGATTATACTGCTTCTGTTTGTTTATTTATACACCACACCACTTTGAATACCAAACCTGGTCATGATCAATACAAGAAAGACAGCTATTTCTTAGTAAGTTGGGTCAAGCAGACAAACGAGTCGTTCTGTGTCTTCAGTGCCCAATATGTTGTACGGCATATCAGGGTCACTGACACTCGGGAGCGTTTCCTGTAAAATCTTTCTGTGTGAATCAGAGTTAAATTACAGTATCGTTTTGCTAATTAGCCAAATGGGATTTCAGACCATTGTTACAGATTCCCTTCATAGTTAAAAGGAAGCCAGTACGGTAGTACTGTATTCAAATCCGATGGATTGAGTACTCGACTGTCCCACTTGTATATTACATAACGAGGTTAATTAATGGTATAACGAGGTTAATTAATGGTATAACGGCGACTCTTTCGCCATCTCCGCCCCCCTTCTCAATGGACAGTTTGCATAATGCTTGTGAGACCATCAATGAATACCCTAGATGAGGTATTGTGTTCAGCGATCACGTGTAAGAGCTATTAGCACTTTATTTTTTTATTTTTTTTAAAAACACCTCCGTATTCTATCAATTGATCTCATAACATAAATGGTTCTTCAAGTTATGTAGTCGCCTGGTTTCCCGTTAATTGCTCACGCTGGCTGGTCTTTACCGGACTCGCACTGAATACACAAGGCGATCCTTTACGTCCTTCTGATGAAAATTGACACATAAAAATACCCCATGATGACTCTGACAGCTCTCTAACTGTCCCGATCGACACCCGTCTATTCTAAATGACGCACAGTGCGTTGCCTTGTTTTATAATCAGTTTGAGGGTTGATGGTTTAAATGTGTGCGTGGGCTTTGTATTGTTAGGTGCATTTTCATGAACATGTATTTTAATTTAAAAATAACATTTATTTAAATCGGGAAATCAATGCATTTTGTTGCATAGGTAACCACAGAGATGATAAGCACAATAAAGGAAGGCTATATGGAAAGCAATGTGCAATATTGTCATGCACATCTACTGTGGTATATTCCTCTAATTTACATTGCAATACTTTGGTATTGAATTTAGCGTTTTGTCTAGTTTTGCTAGCGCTGTTGAAATCTTCCTGGGTCATGTTTTGCTGTGAACTTCCTTCGACCACCTTACCTTCCTCGATTAGGGTACAGCGTGACGTCACCGGGTCCTCAGACGGGCACGCACCCTCCCTGATGTGACATGACCACAGAACCTCGAGCTAGCTTCCCAGGAATGCCATACCTCCTCCATGCACCCCTATCGTACACCCTTTCAGCCCGTCTCACACAGACCCTCCTTCTGACTCTTGTCTCCTCCACAACTGATCTGTGCACCTCACTTTTTAAGCTGCCTGCATTTTATTGTATAGTTGTGTCAAACAATGACCCCGCCATGAATGGGGCGCCATAAAAACTGTTGCAACTAAACTGCCATTCAAACCCAAGATCTTTTGATTTCTCTTATTTTTTTCCTTTGAGTTGGGTCAGCTACTACAGTAGACAACAATGCGACGGGCCAGGCTGGGGTTTGGTCACTGTGATTGTACCAGCCGAGAGTTAAAAGTTAAAAGTCAAAACTAGAGTAAGGCACACACATATCAACACTATCATTTTTCACTCAACACTAAAACAAAACACGGTTTCTGTGATTCAACAAGCCAACAACTGACAAGGGAACGCTGCATTCTCTGGAAAGTAAATCGTGAATACTGCACGAAAAAGCGCCGCAGCGGCCGTCGTTCGTTTTGTTTGTTAGCTGGACTGTTTTTAATACCTCGGTGTCTCGTTAGTAGATATAAATTGCTCCATGTTGAAAATGAGTTTTCCCTTTTGAGATTTCATTCCACACATATATGCACCCACTGGCTGTCTTGGGTTCAGACGTGTTATTTTTAACTTGTTATAAACACCGTCTCGACTCAAGTCGGGAGGCTCTGTGGAAACGGGGCACGGTGACCAGGGGAGCGCACAGGTTATTACCCCTGCGAGAGCATGCGAGACTCCCACGGTTAAAGCGCTCAGGTGAGCCAAGAGTCTATTTTTAGTACAATATAATGAGCGTTTTTTTTCCAAAAGTGATTATTCTTTTTCTTTCTTTCTTTCTTTCTTTCTCATAGACTCCACACTCAGTCTCCACTTAATTTCTAACTGTGTCTTCTGGTCTTGGTTTATGTGATAACGTATGGGCTGGCATTAACTTTGTCAACTGTTTTTAATACAGAGACATCACCCCTAAGTTGTATTTGTTTGAAGCTCAATAAACCCACTTCCCTCAACTGTAGAAAGAAAAACAAAGTGTTGTAAAGCATAGTGAAAGCAGTCAATAGGATTCACAGCTGCTTTTTAAAAGTACATTTTGCACACTTTGAAATGTGTAGAGAAACAAGGCTGTGTGCTTCTCATCACATACATGGGGGGTCATGGGCGAGGTCTTCTGCCTGGGTCTGGGACGTCCTGCTCTCCCGACAAACTAGCCAGTCAAATGCAACCTTTCCATCAGCACCAGGAAACCAGTCTGTCAAACGCAATCTAAGAATTACCCCTCGCATTCCAAGAATGTGCGATTGTTGTACGCACGCTTTTACTTAAAAGGAATTCAAGCAATTACATAATTGCTATTATTATTATTGCTAGTTACAAATGCATTCACCAGCCTCCTGTTTTTCCCTGACAGTACAATAGATCCACAGCCTTCATGTTTAGCAGACGTTTCCTTCTGCAGTCAGAGATTTAAAAGGTGACTCTCGCGTCCTTTGCATTGGACCCTCGTTAGGTTCTTCCCCCATCAGCGTGTGCAGATAGAGTTCTGTCAGCTCGCAACCCTAACTCGGACTGACAGAGTACCCTAGATCTGCTGCTGGTGGAAATGAACAGAGCTGATCTGAAATAAGTCCATCCTAGTGGCAGATGGAGATGAAGCATAATAACCCTGTCTCAACCCTACCACGCTGCCTACAGACGGTTTCCCCATACATTCAACAGAACCGCAGTTTATCACTAGTAGTTACAGTATGTGAAAGGGCTAATAAGTGTACCAATCGATTACAAATTCAGACAATCAGGTATTGAGGTATTATTGTAACGCAATTTGATTATACTTATTTCTATTAAAGATACATAAATAAATACTGTACATATTTTCATAACCCGTTTCATGCACTAATACACACATGGTTAATCCTATGCATAACACTCCCCCACTCTCTCTTCTCGTATATTGAATGGTTTGGTGCAGAATCAGCTCGTCTCGCTGCCGTGTTGCAGCCGCTTAAGCGCGAACGAGACTGATGTTTTGAAACAGAAGCGCAAAACAATGAAACAGTCTACAGGTAAATATTCTACCCTGCCCAAGCCAAGCGCTCCCACCAGCACTACACCCCCGATTTCCCTCTAGTCGGCACAAGTTGTAACACCTCAAATCCTAAAAAGCGATCCTCCGTGGTAATAAAAACCTAATGAAGATTTGTCACGCTTTTCTGTCTTAATTATAGTAATTTGACACTATATTGTAAATCAACACTAGAGGGGGCTAAGTGAGCACAGACCAAAAAATAAACAAATACAAATAAATGATTTATCGTCCAAGAAAATATACACATACTTTTTATTGTTTATTTTATTTTATTTTATTTATTTTTTTATTTTTTTGCCTTTTTACGTTCGTTTTAATTTTTAGTGGTTGAATTTGGTGCATGTGCAAACTTGCATTTCAAATCGACAGCTGCTATGTGGAGAAAATGACGCGTGTTATTTATTTATTCTTCCACGCCGCGAGGAGGCGATATTGTAAACGCACTAAACCATCAAGTGATCTTTTCATCACTAACGGAGGCACTGCATTATGGGAGGTGTAGTCCAATACCGTTGCGTTACAGAACCCGAATGCACGTGAAAACTACGACTCCCACAGAGCTTGAGGACAGTCACACACGCTGTAGTGTCTGCATGCACGCTGAGCTTGGTTTAATTTAAACACGACTGTGCGTTTGTTTATTCTTGTTATTAGTTTGAATAATACATAAATAAACACATTTTTGTTTCACAATGGCGGAATTGGACGGAGAAATAGTCTACCAGAGTGACAGAACGGAAGTAAGTTTTTTAAAAAAGTAACTCGTTTTGTGTTAGTAATAATAATAATGATAATAATAATAAAGCATAATTGCATTTTCCGTGTTACTTTGATAATTTAGGTATGTTTTGTAAGTGCTGGACGTTTACAAAGTAATGATGCCTTTCATTGTTGTATTTTTAGTGGACGTTTTGCGACGCACTGTATCTGTCAGTTTTCAACTTTCAACAGTTATAATAATGACAGTTTCCACTTGTGAACGTGACAGTACTTTTTTTTTTCGTATCCCCACCCCCCAATTCTGTCGATATAAGAAGTAACATTTTGTAAATATATTTGCCGTTTCTTAAGAATCTGCAAATGTTATTGCTTTAATTGCCCAAACCAAGCGTAAGGATAAGAAATGGTAGAATTTCGTTTTTTTAAACACTAGACTTAAGTCTAACGTAACAGCTTTCTGAAAGAATCGCCAATTATAATTCCTTATGCTAGGACACCTGTCAGCTCACTATGACCCAGTTAAGGTTTTCGTTGTCTTTAACCAGACTGTTGTGTTCTGTCCAGGTGGGTGAGTCTTTCTGCGAGGATACAGCGCTGGTCAAAGCCTATGACAAGGCAGTGAAGCCATTACAGGTGAGAAAGACAGCTCTTTACACTGTGTGTGTGTGTGCTTCTGTTGTTTAACACTGCAAGATCAGTGTAATACTCCAATAATCCAGTAGAACAGTAGGTGTGGTTTGTGGACCTGTGTCGAGCTCTGGTTATTTTGCTTTGCATTTCTAATGAACAGAGTGCCCCGGCGATGGAGCGCGAGGGCTGTCACATGCACGTCAACGTCACGGGGGAATCTGAAGGAGATAATGAGACAAAGAAAGAGGAAGAGAAGGGGACAGAAGCGCAGGTACGTAAAACGAAAGCTTGTTTTCCGTCGCCCAAACCCTATTCGCGTTGAACGCACTGTTCCAATACGGGATGGCCCACTGTGGCCCTGGACTAAAGCCTTGTCTGCCTTTCTGTCTGTCATTCTGTCTCTTTTGTTGGGTTGTCTGTCTGTGTGTGCCTCACCATGTCCCTGGGATGGAAATGGAAATAAGAGCCATTGCATAGTAGTTGGATCCATTCCTGGTTTTGCAATGAGTATAATAAGACACACCTAAGCTTGTTACCTATACGCTGGGGTTAACCAAGCTGTTAGTAAAACCTGTATCATTGTGAGCCTAAGCTCTCCTCTCCCTGTGTGTGTCAGTGGGTTGTGTCCCTGTTCTGTCTTCTCTCCTTGTGTGTGTCAGTGGGTTGTGTCCCTTTTCTGTCTCCTCTCCCTGTGTGTGTCAGTGGGTTGTGTCCCTGGTCTGTCTCCTCTCCCTGTGTGTGTCAGTGGGTTGTGTCCCTGGTCTGTCTCCTCTCCCTGTGTGTGTCAGTGGGTTGTGTCCCTGGTCTGTCTCCTCTCCCTGTGTGTGTCAGTGGGTTGTGTCCCTGCTCTAAGCTCTCCTCTCCCTATGTGTGTCAGTGGGTTGTGTCCCTGTTCTGTCTCCTCTCCCTGTGTGTGTCAGTGTGTTGTGTCCCTGCTCTGTCTCCTCTCCCTGTGTGTGTCAGTGGGTTGTGTCCCTGCTCTAAGCTCTCCTCTCCCTATGTGTGTCAGTGGGTTGTGTCCCTGTTCTGTCTCCTCTCCCTGTGTGTCATTGTGCTGTGTCCCTGCTCTGTCTCTTCTCCCTGTGTGTGTCAGTGTGTTGTGTCCCTGCTCTAAGCTCTCCTCTCCCCGTGTGTTGTCAGTGTGTTGTGTCCCTGCTCTGTCTCTTCTCCCTGTGTGTGTCAGTGTGCTGTGTCCCTGCTCTAAGCTCTCCTCTCCCTGTGTGTTGTCAGTGGCAGGTGGGGTGGCGGTGCTGTGCAGTCTGGTCGGAGGACGGGCTGGTGTACCCCGCAGTGGTGCGCAAGCTGTTGCCGGACCGAGGGAGGTGTGTAGTTCGGTTTGAGGGTTACGGGAACGAGGAGGAGCAGGACCTCAGTGCCCTGCTGCCGGCCCAGGACTCTGAGCCCATCAATCCCACCCACACCCAGGACTCTGAGCCCTCCGTTCTCACCCACACCACAGAACCGGAATCAGGACAGGTATCATGTTTGTTTGTTTTAATTCGAGTGCATATTTGTTTTAGGAATATCAAAGTTGAATGCGTAACTTTCCTCTTTTTCAACTGAAATAGTTAGTTCAAGATCAGGCACACGGACTACAAAGGGCAGCAGTGCACTCCAGCTGTGTGTCATCGTGCCCCTAGTGTTAACCCTGATCTCTGGGGTATACACTAAGATCACAGTACAATACACATCTCTGTGTGCAGGTCAGGATATACGCTATTTACGTTTAATCTTCTGGTCCTGATGGGCTGCTTTGTATGGTGAGCAAAAAGATAAGACTGTGTGCTATGTAGAGAGCTGCAAAGAAGTAGTATCACAAGCTATTCTAAGCTCTGCTAAGGTCAGTAGCTTGTGTGGTCATGAATGATTATTTTATAAAAAGGCAAACATCTGTAAGGTAGGGAAATCATTTATTGATTCCGAAATCACATAAATGCAGCATTCAAGAAGCATATGGTGGACTGCAAGTGGCGTTGTAGTGCATTTGGTCATGTGTTCGTGATATAATTCAGACATCTGTAACAATACAATACATTGTACAAAGAAAGTGTCACGATTTACCAGTAAGCAGTCATTACACCCCCTACTGATCTTGTGTCTGTGTGACTGTGTCCTTTGTCTGAGGCCCAGAGTCTGTGCCATTCTGGTCTCTCCCTGTGTGTCAAAGACTTGAGTGTGTTTAAGTGTGTCATTGTGTCCCTAGTGCATTACTGGTGGTGTCAATGTGTTATGTCCTTGCTCTGTCTCCTCTCCCTGTATGTCAGTGTGTTGTGTCCCTGCTCTGTCTCCTCTCCCTGTGTGTCAGTGTGTTGTGTCCTTGCTCTGTCTCCTCTCCCTGTGTGTCAGTGTGTTGTGTCCCTGCTCTGCCTCCTCTCCCTGTGTGTGTGTCAGAATGTTGTGTCCCTGCTCTGTCTCCTCTCCCTGTGTGTGTGTCAGTGTGCTGTGTCCCTGCTGTAAGCTCTCCTCTCCCTGTGTATGTCAGTGTTGTGTCCCTGCTCTGTCTCCTCTCCCTGTGGGTGTGTCAGTGTGTTGTGTCCCTGCTCTGTCTCCTCTCCCTGTGTGTGTCAGTGTGTTGTGTCCCTGCTGTGTCTCCTCTCCCTGTGTGTGTCAGTGTGTTGTGTCCCTGCTGTATCTCCTCTCCCTGTGTGTGTGTCAGTGTGCTGTGTCCCTGCTGTATCTCCTCTCCCTGTGTGTGTGTCAGTGTGCAGTGTCCCTGCTGTATCTCCTCTCCCTCTGTGTGTCAGTGTGCAGTGTCCCTGCTGTATGTCCTCTCCCTGTGTGTGTCAGTGTGTTGTGACCGTGCTCTGTCTCCTCTCCCTTTGTGTGTCAGTGTGCTGTGTCCCTGCTCTCTGTCCTCTCCCTGTGTGTGTCAGTGTGCTGTGTCCCTGCTCTGTCTACTGTCTCTGTGTGTGTCAGTGTGCTGTGTCCCTGCTCTGTCTCCTCTCCCTGTGTGTGTCAGTGTGCTGTGTCCCTGCTCTAAGCTCTCCTCTCCCTGTGTGTTTTCAGTGGCAGGTGGGGTGGCGGTGCTGTGCAGTCTGGTCGGAGGACGGGCTGGTGTACCCCGCAGTGGTGCGCAAGCTGTTGCCGGACCGAGGGAGGTGTGTAGTTCGGTTCGACGGCTACGGGAATGAGGAGGAGCAGGACCTCAGTGCCCTGCTGCCGGCCCAGGACTCTGAGCCCATCAATCCCACCTACACCCAGGACTCTGAGCCCCCCGGTCCCACCCACACCACAGATCCACAACTACAACCAGAACTACAGGTGCGTATCCGTGTCAGCTGAACACAGCGCTGCGAGAGGGTTACAATGTTAACATGCAGAGTATCCAAGTATTCAAAACTTTAAAACTCAAACAATTGGGGGGCTATGTATATTTTATATGGAAATTGTCATTTTCTCTGTATAGGACTATTGCTTTAAGAGAATGTGTTAAAGGTCTTAGGATAAGGTCAGGAATAAGTTCTAAAGTTTTAAGCTGAAACGAGTATTTAATAAATCCTTTGAACAGGTTGGAGAGTCTGCTAGGCTATATTAAGTGCCGATTCTTTGTAAGCAGTGCTTACAGGAGGGATCTTGCTGTTGGATATGGATGGTGTTCTTCATGCTTCGGGTGATGCTGTGTGTTTCTTGAACCAGGAGGAAGACGATGAGGATGAAAGCCGCCCGGAGTCTTTGAAACCTGTGAAAAAGGAAAAGGCTAAGAAGCAGGGGCGCGCCTGCCCTGAACTCAACCACGCTTCCTCCCCCCCCTTCCCATTTCCCCCCCCAATGCCACCGGGATACAGCGGCGGGCCCGTGAGTAACAGGACAAGGGGTTTCATTTTAGTGTGAAATTTAAGCATCAAAAAATAAACCTGTAAACTTGCAATTCTTTTCTCAGCCACATGGTGGGGTGATTGGGGTTTTTATTCTGAATATCCAGACTGATGCTGGCAGTAGTCAAGCTAATCTGCTTAACTTTGATTTTTTTTAGCTGCCTGTCCCCACATCACTGCATATCTAGTTGGGATGAATGTTGCTAAGAAGTGTATCATTGACTTAAAAATCACACCATCATAGGTTCTATGATAACTTAAAAGAAACAAAGTCAATTAGAAAAAAACGGTTTGGTCAGCGCTTTCTTAAGGCCTGTCTTCATATACTTATATCTAGAGAAATGCCTATCAGACTGTGATGAAATCTGATTATGACATTTATACTGCATGTTATTGAGAGTATCAGAATACACTTATGTCTGTGTCACACTGTAAATGTTTACATCAGCATACAGTGGATGTAGGTCATGGTGATCTACTTTCCCACGATACTGCATGCTCTGAGCTTGCGTTTACAGCTGTGGCGCTGGATGTTTGTTACTAAAATGTGTTTCTTTTTTTTTTTGTTGTATTGCCTGCCAACAGATCTTCCTGCCCCTCCCTCCCCCTCCCCCTCCCCCCCCTGCCTTCACTTTCCACGGAGCTGCTGACGAGATCGACGTGGACTCACTGTCCAGCATGCTGCTGTCCTGGTACTTGTGTGGATATCACACCGGCTTCCACCTGGTAAGAGATCCACGATCAAATGTACCGACGCCCAGCGTCATCGCGTGCTTGTACTTCAGCAGCTGTATGTCTGCACGGTTCTGTAGTCACGCGGTACAGGGATTGCAGACTTACAGAATTTGCAGACTTTTAGATTTTTTTTTTTTCCTAACCTACCATACTGTATCTGCAACTCCCAAAATATGTATTCAAACCAGTCTATGCCTTTTCTGATTATTCCAGATAGTACAGCCAGGCTTTTTAGATTTTTTTTTTTATTTTTATTTATTTGTTTCTGTTCCTATTTGTCTGTGATTTTGCAAAAAAAAAAAAAAAAAAAAAAAAAAGGTTTCCTTTTTAACTGAAGCGCCAAAGCCATTCTCCGGCTACAACCCCTATGAGTGAGTGCACTTTGTGCATGTAATTCTGTCAATCGAGCTGTTATTGATTAACCACCCCATACTTTGCAAGATCTGCTTTTGTCTTGATCCCCCCACCCCCCCTTCTCTATCAGCCAGGCTCTCGGCTCCTCTCTCCCAGCTCAATAGCTTTAGATTTCTTGTCTTCCAGGGTTTGCAGCAGGCTCGAGTAGAAGCTGAGAAAAACTGTGCCAAAAACAAACAAGCTCAGTTGAACACCAACAAGAAACTCAGGAAGAACCTCTCCTAGAGGTACGCTCTGCAGACCCTGTCCTCCTCTCCTGTTAATGCAGCATTGCAGACAGAAGTGGTTCGGTGGCTGCGTGTAATCTGATTCACTGTGCGCCACATAATGTGAAACAAGTTGTGTCCTGAGAAATGAAAGTTCTAGCCACAGTTTCCCATTATAAATCTCAGTCTGCTGAAATACAAAGTGATCGTGCTTAGATCCCAGCTGACACACAAGCCTTTTTTCCTATAAAATGTCTACACCCCCTTGAACTTTTTTCCCATTTTGTTGTGCCAGTGCCTCAGAGTTTCATGCATTTAAATGAGGATTTTTTTTCCACTTATCTACACACCATAGTCCACACTGTTAAGGGGGAAAAAAAGTTTTATTGAGAAAAAAATTATATATTAAAAATTCAGAACTGAAAGATCATAATTTGAGAAGTCTCCACCCCCCTGAGTTAATACTTGGTGGAAGCACCTTTGGCAGCAATTACAGCTGTGAGTCTGTTGGGATAGGTCTCTACCAACTTTGCACACCTAGATTTGGCAATATTTGACTATTCTTCTTTACAGAACTGTTCAAGCTCTGTCAAGTTCCTTGGGGAGCGTTGATGGACAGCAATCTTCAAGTCATGCCACAAATTTTTGATTGGATTTAGGTCGGGGCTCTGACTGGGCCACTAAAGAACATTTACCTTTTTGTTCCTTAGGCATTCCAGTGTAGCTTTGGCTGTGTGCTTTGGGTCATTGTCATACTGAAAGGTGAACTTCCCTCCCAGTTTCAGCTTTCTTGCAGAGGGCAGCAGGTTTTCGTGAAAGACTTCTCTGTACTTTGCTCCATTCATTTTCCCTTCTATCCTGACAAGTGCCCCAGTCCCTGCCAATGAGAAACATCCCTATAACATGATGCTGGCGCCTCCATGCTTCACAGTAGGGATGGTGTTCTTTGGGTGATGCCACATGGCTACAGAATCTCCTGAGTGTTTTTTTTGCATACTTCAAACGGGATTCAAGGTGGGCTTTCTTGAGTAATGGCTTCCTTCTTGCCACCCTACCATGCAGGTCAGATTTGTGTAGTTTAACCAGTCTAGGCCATAAAAGCCTGTAGCTCTTGCAAAGTTGGCCTCTTGGTAGCCTCTCTGATCAGTCTCCTTCTTGCTCGGTCATCCAGTTTGGAGGGATGGCCTGATCTAGGCAGGGTCTTGGTGGTGCCATACACCTTCCACTTGACTGTGCTCCAAGGGATAGTCAAGGCCTTTGATATTCTTTTTATACCCATCCCCTGATCTGTGCCTTTCAACAACTTTGAAAGTTGTTGTTTTGAAAGCGCCTTGGTGCTCATAGTTGAGTCTTTGCTTTGAAATGCACTATCCAGCAGAGAGAATCTACAGGAACTGCTGAATTTATCCTGAAATCATGTGAATCACTGCAATTTAACATAGGTGGAGGCCACTTAACATGGTGTGTGATTTTGAAGGCAATTGGTTACACCAGAGCTAATTTACGATTGCTGTTACGGGTGGGGTGGGGGGGTGGGGTGGACACTTATCCAACCAAGCTATTTCAGTTTTTATTTTTAATTAATTTTCTGCAAATTTCTAGAATATTTTTTTCACCTGGAAGTTGTGGGATAGGATGTGTAGATACATTAAAATAGTTTTTTTTTTTAAATGTATTTTAATTCCAGGCTATAAGGCAAAAAAAGATGAACATTTTGAAATGCGGTGTAGATTTTTTGTAGGCACTGTAGATCATCCTTGCATTATTACTTGGGACTGTGGGCTGCTGCTTGTTGCTCTTCTTCAGCTCAGTACCTTTTTAATAACGGTTTGGGGCAGATCTTGTTTGAACGGGTCTGTCTGTCGCCTGTGTTTCATTCCAGCTGTGTTTGGATAAGACAGCGGTCAGACATTATCAGCCCTGATTGGGATTGAGACTGGGCAGAGCTGCGTCTCCCTCGGTCTGCTCCCCTGCTGTCAGAGTGCAGCGAGGGTCTGGATTAATGTGATGTGTCACAGTGGAAAGCAGATAGGATCACTCCCATTGGATGTTTCCGAGTAGTGATGTAACATACATGCATGTTAATGGAAATTGCCTCTTTAAAAACTGACCATAATATTTGAATGCATTTTTGCAGAATGTCACTGTATTTTTGTAACTTTATAAAGTACGCAAAAAAAAGAAATGCAGGGTTTGCGATGTTATTTTTCTGAGCTTAAATGAGCTCATGCACAGTGCTTCCTGAATTCCTGCAGAAAATAAAGGTAGACCATGTGGTGCATCAGCATTGTTCTGTGTTTCAACAATGAAGATAGAAAAAGGTTTTTTTATTTATTTTTTAATATATATAAAGTACACGTATGCATTCCCAAAATCCATGTAATTGTTTATTAAAATGTTATGGACCATTTAGGTATTTTTTCTAAATAGGGTTGATATTTAAGATATAAATAAGATTTAAACTCTGTCAATCTGGCAATAAATGAGAGAAGACCAGAGGTGGCTCTTCCACAATGTATAGTGCATTATGACTCCAGTCCGTTGTGTGGATTGGCTCTGGTACCAACTTCTTAAGGGATCTACCCAGGTCTGCTTTAGAGATACCAGAGGAAAGTCTGATTGGGTACAAAACGTGTTGCTAAAGCTGTATCCAAGTTTCATTCCACGTTCACATGAAACACTGTTTGTGTTGTTTTCTCAGCATGTCTCGTCTCTCTGTGCTCACATCTTATCCCATTTTTCCAGGTGATTCAACCAAAACAAGAACTGGTTAGAATCTCAGGGCTGGACCTGGTTCAGAAGAGCTGCACTGTTAATTCTCGTCATCATCAAATAGGTGTTCTTTTCTCTCTTGAGTATCGTGGACACGCCTCTATAGCTGGAAATGACCTTTCAGATTCAGTTTGATTTTGACCGATATCGTCTGGTTTCACAGACCCGGATCAGCACTAAACTTGGTCTAGCTTACCCCAGGTAACATTAGGCAGTCCCAAAAACCCAGGCATGCATTCCGGAGACATGTGTAAGTAAAGTGTTTTTGTCATTGTAAATAAAATAAACACTTTGTTTTTGGATCCTTTAATCCCCCCCACCCCCCCCCCCCCCTCCCCCATTCCCCACGATAGCGAGGGAGCTCGCATTAGGATTCTGTGTTCTCAACGTTCATGAGAAGTTGTGATTTGCTTCATTGTGGTTAATTCAAAGCAAATAATGGGTCTTCTGAAATGTTCTAAAAGGAGATTGATTTGAATACCTCCATCTTTTATATGATTAAAGGGAACTGTGACAAACAGCATT
This sequence comes from Polyodon spathula, assembly GCF_017654505.1. Taxonomy (NCBI): domain Eukaryota; kingdom Metazoa; phylum Chordata; class Actinopteri; order Acipenseriformes; family Polyodontidae; genus Polyodon; species Polyodon spathula. The sequence goes on from NC_054559.1 coordinate 16,648,271, forward strand.
TCTGACGGCGTGTGGTGGCACGTTTCTGACAGGTTTGCTCCTGACATTAACTGGTGAAGGTGTTTAAATCTCACACTGTAAAGTCTGCTCTAAAGTGATGTCTCTAAATGAACCTAATTAACTACAGCTCTGGCCAAAAGTTTAGCATCACCCTAGAATTAACAAATTTTGCTTCATAAAGTTGAATGAAACCTGGTGAATAGTGTTACATTAACATAAAATTACACACCACTTTGTAGTTTTCCCATTTTCTTAACGTAAAACTGTCAAATTAAAAATTGTGACTTTTGCAAAATAATTTTGTAGTTTTTTTGATTACATTTGAAGTAAAATACCTAAAAAATATTCATATGTTTTTTTTTTTTTTTTTTTTTTTTTTTAATTGTCTCAATCTTAATTGTAGGTTCTGCAAAACGTTTGCCCATAGCTACACCGGAGTGACTGTGAGTCCACAGGGAAGGAAATAAGATTTCTATCGCATAGCAGTTTCACCTATTCCAGGTTTTACCATGAACTTCGATTAGCCACAATGTATAGGCGACAAGCTCAGATGCATCTTATTAAACTCTTTGTAAAACTATGAATAGATCAATCTGCTGTGCAGTGCTATGCAGGTCTTATTTCCATCCCTGTATTACCCTGAAGAGACCCCAGACAGCCACTAGCAGACCACAACATTGTAATGCATCTGAATAAAAACTGTTCAAGGGTAGTGATGTATTACGATGGCACTGCAATGCTGTGTGTCTGGTCACACGGTTATGATGTCATTGATATGTCAAATTAAGAAAAAGTGGCCACTTTGTGGATACATTCCCACAGTGGCTCATCCCTGTGACTCAACCCTACAGCTGCATTGCCATTGAAGATCATTTGGGAAACGATTACTGCGCTAACCCCTCTCCCCCACTGCCCAATCCAACCCCCTTTTAAAGAAATCTCAGGAATAGTTTAAATATTTAACCAGACAACATTTTAAGCAGATGACATGCGGAGTGGGTAATAAATCTCATCAGTGCAACCCTTTCCCCTCGGGCCCACAGTAATCAGTATTGTGTATTGATGGCTTCGGGATACTGGATATTGAGAGGTGCTATATAAGATTTTGTGTCGTGTTGTAACAGCTGTCAGTGGAAATGCGATGTAGCCGCTGTGTTCGGCTTTCCTGAGGGAATCATTTCAGAGAGCCAGAGAAGCCAAGGGCTGTTTCACAAAAGCTGCTATTGAGAGAATATCAACAATTAACTTTCACAAACTATACGTGTCTCTGGATGTTCACAAACTTGAGTTCACAAGTGGTCTGGGATGGTCGTGAAATGTTCTCTGAAAACACCCTCAGGAGAACACATACAGTGGCTCTCAAAAGTTTTCGCCCCCCCTTGGACTTTTCCACATTTTATTGTGTTACAACATGGAATCAAAATGGATTTAATTAGGAGTTTTTGCCACTGATACACACAAAGAAAGTGTATAATGTCAAAGAGAAAAATAAAATCTACAAATTGTTCTAAATTAATTACAAATACAAAACAGAAAATAATTGACTGCAGAAGTATTCACCCCCTTGAGTCAATATTTGGTAGAGGCACCTTTGGCAGCAATTACAGCACTGAGTCTATTTGGATAAGTCTCTACCAGCTTTGCACATCTGGACACTGCAATTTGTGCCCATTCTTCTTTGCAAAATTGCTCAAGCTCCGTCAAGTTGGATGGGGACCTTTGGTGAACAGCAATTTTCAACTCTTTCCACATATTCTCAATTAGATTGAGGTCTGGGCTTTGATTGGGCCACTCCAGGACATTGACTTTTTTGTTTTTAAGCCACTCCAGTGTAGCTTTGGCTGTATGTTTGGGGTCATCCCAGGTCTCTTGCAGACTTCAGCAGGTTTTCCTCCAGGATTTCTCCATACTTTGCTGTATCCATTTTGTCCTCTATCTCCACAAGCTTTCCAGGCCCTGACACAGAGAAGCATCCCCATAGCATGATGCTGCCACCACCATGCTTCACAGTAGGGCTGGTGTTCTCAGGATGATGTACAGTGTTAGGCTTGCGCCAAACATAGCACTTAGCGTTGAGGCCAAAAAGCTCTATTTTGGTCTCATCAGACCATAGGATCTTCTTCCACTTGGTCTCGGAGTCTTGCACATGTCTTCTGGCAAACTCTAGCCGAGATTTGATGCGAGTTTTTTTCAACAGTGGCTTTCTTTTTGCCACTCTCCCATAAAGGCCAGTTTTGTGAAGCACCCAGTCTGTGTCTCCCAGCTCAGCAGTGGAAGACTGTAACTCCTTTAGAGTTGCCATAGGCCTCTTGGTGGCCTCCCTGACTAGTGCCCTTCTCGCCCGGATACTTATTGAGGACGGCCTGTTCTAGACAGATTCACAGTTGTGCCATATTCTCTCCATTTCTTAATAATGGACTTTACAGTGCTCCGGGGGATATTCAGTGCCTTGGAAATGTTCTTATTTCCTACCCCTTATTGGTGCTTTTGAAGAACCTGATTCCAGATTTGCTTTGAATGTTCCTTCGTCTTCATGATGTAGTTTTTGTTAGGAAATGTACTAACCGTGGGACCTCCCAGAGACAGGTGTGTTTAACCTGAAATCATGTGAAATACCTTAATTGCACACAGGTGGACTCCATTCAACTAATTATGTGACTTCTAAAGACAATTTTGTTGCACCAGGTGTGTCACAGCAAAGGGGGTGAATACTTACGCAATCAATTGTTTCCTTTTTTATATTTGTAATTAATTTAGAACAAGTTGTAGATTTCATTTTTCATTTTGACATAATGGACTTTTTTTGTGTTGATCTCCTAATTAAATCCATTTTGATTCCATGTTGTAACACGATAAAATGTGGAAAAGTCCAAAGGGGGGTGAATACTTTTGAGAGCCACTGTACACTCACAATTGTGACTGTATCACTGACCACAGCAGAAACTTACTGAGTGGAAACTGACCGGCACAGAAACTTACCGAGTCAAAACCTAGCAGAGCAGATTCTTTTCTCTGTTCTTAATTTCCGAGGTCTTACAGAATCCATGTTGGTCTTTCAGGCTGAGGAACTGACATGCCATGAATTCTGATTGATATATCTATCTATCTATCTATAGAGAGAGAGAGAGAGAGATATGAGAGAATGTCATGTAATGCTGGTTTAATTGGACGAGGCGAGGTGAAGCACCTGTTGTGTAGCCAGCCTGCCCCTGGGACACAGGCTCCTGGCTCATTTCCCCTGCAGGTCAGCCAGTGGAGATTGAAACAACCTGCAGCGGATCCACAGTGCAGTCCCAGGAGAGAGTGGTGTTTACACAGGGGAGGGGGGTCAGTGTTTGCACTTCTGTCAGAGGAGAGGGGAGTTACTGAAGATGACACGCACACCCGGGGAACAATATCTGAAGACAACATTCTCTCTCTCTCTCTCTCTCTCTCTCTCTCTCTCTCTCTCTCTCTCTCTCTCTCTCTCTCTCTATATATATATATATATATATTTGTCATTTATTAATTTTACAAGGTAAAACAAGATTGACCTATACATAGTATATAGGTGATGTGAAATAAATGACATCAAATGTCAAATGTGATTGAATAGTGCCATAGAACGGGAAATTACCTTGATTATAAAGGGCTGAAGGTTACGGTTATTCGTCCCACTGAGGATCTGTCTGCTGCATAGCCCAGTACTTTGTGCACATCTGCAGAGCCGCTCCATAGTGATCACTTGAGACCGGAGCTGTGCCTTCTTTCCGATGATGGTTTTCTGCGAACCATTTCAGGAATACCTGGAAGACTGTCCTGATGCAGCCACTGCGTTAAAGCACAAGCCAGTTGTACGGGCACGCACGATCATGCCCCTTGTGAAGACACAAACACACTTCAGCTTTCCCTTGATTGTTGCTGAATAGTTGCACACAACCATTCATGCATTTGATACAGGTCTAGTGGACCCCATGACAAGATACATGACCTAATGGATTAATTGAAGACTAATTTCTAATTTCCTCATTTTAGTTGTCAGGGAAGAATACTCATGTAGAACGCATCTGAGCACTGTGCAGTGGAAACACAGCTCTGGTATACCTACAGTACCTATAATAAGTATTCACACACACACACACACACACCCTTTGGATGTTTTCACAGTTTGTTGTGTAACAACCTAAAATCTTGATGCATTTAAATGGGATATTTTTCTTTTGATTTACACAACCTACTCAACACTTTGAAGAGGCAAGAGAATTTTTATTGTGAAACAATAGTTATTGAAAAATAGAAAAATGAAATGTCTTGGTTATATAAGTATTCACCCCCCTGAGTCAATACTTGGTAGAACCACCTTTGGCAGCAATTATAGCTGTGAGTCTTTTGGGGTAAGTCTCTACCATGTTTGCAAATCTGGATTATGCAATATTCGCCCATTCTTCTTGGCAAAATTGTTCAAGCTCTGTCAAGTTGGATGGGGATCGTTGGTGGACAGCAATCTTCAAGTCTTGCCACAGATTCTCAATTGGATTCAAGTCTGGGCTTTGACTGAGCCACTCTAGGACATTCACTTTCTTGTTTTTAAGCCACTCCGGTGTTGCTGTCTGCTTGGGGTCATTGTCCTGCCGAAAGGTGAATCTCGGTCCCAGTCTTAGGTCTTTTGCAGATTGAAGCAGGTTTTCCTCAATAGTTGCCTGTATTTAGTTCCATCTATTTTGCCGTCTACCCTGACAAGCTTTCCAGTCCCTGACGATGAAGAGCATTTCCATAGCATGATGCTGCCACCACCATGCTGCACAGTAGGGATGGTGTTACCTGAGTGATATGCTGTGTTGGGTTTGCACCAGACATAACGCTTTGTATTTAGACTAAATTGTTCAATTTTGTTTAATCGGACCACAGAATCTTTTGCCACGTTTTTTCAGTCTCCCACATGCATTTTTGCAAATTCCAAGTGGGATTTTACATATGCTATTTTCAGAAACGGCTTCCTTCTTGCCCCTCTTCCATAGAGGCCAGATTTGTGTTGTACCTCAGCTATTGATGACACATGGACACTTTCTCCCATCTCAAGCCATGGAATGCTGTAGGTCTTTCAGCGTTGTCATTGGCCTCTGTATGTCTTTTCTGACCAACGCCCTGCTTACCCTGCTGCTCAGTTTGGGAGGACAGCCTGCTCTAGGCAGATTCTGGGTGGTGCAGTATACCTTCCACTTCTTAGAGATCGACTTGACTGTGCTTCAAGCAATATTCAATGTCTTTGAAATCTTTTTATACCCCTCCCCTGATCTGTGCCTTTCCACAACTTTATCCCAGAGTTGTTTTGAAAGCTCCTTGGTCTTCATGGTAGTTTCTTTGTTTTGAATGTGCTACACAGCTGTGGAACCTTACAGAGACAGGTGCATTTAATCTGAAATCATGTGAACCACTTTTATTGCACACAGATGGACTCCATTTAACTTATTGTGTGAATTCTGAAGGCAATTGGTTGCACCTGAGCTTATTTAGGCATGTCATAGCAAAGGGGGTGAATACTTATCTAATGAAGACTTTTCAGGTTTTTATTTTTAATTGATTTGTTTCATCCCCGTCCCCCATTTTTTCACACATTGAAAGTGTTGAGTAGGTCGTGTAAATCAAAGGGAAAAAAAATCCCATTTAAATGCTTCAAGATTTCAGGTTGTAACTCAACAAACTGTGAAAACATCCAAGGGGGGTTAATACTTCCTGTAGGCACTGTAACTGTGCTTCAGTCAGCTTTATAATACAAGTCAGATCCCTCCCTGTAATATCGTGTCTCCTCTAAACAATCCTGAGCAAATTAATGTTCAGTAATATAAAAAAAGTTAATTGTTAGCAAGTTATCCTATCCCTCAGTGAGAATTTTATTCCAGTGTCGATACTGTTTTGCCCAAACTAGATAGATTTACAGTCCTGCAAATCTAATAGATTTTTGAAATATTGGCTCTATTTGTCAGCGCTGCCCATCTAGGAATTATTTCTGATAAGTCATCTGTTTGGCTTCCCTGTAGTTTTTATGGTAGCCGGGAACTGGTCTATCCTACTGCGGCTCTAATGACCCTCAACATGCACATATTACATTGCTTTATACCATGCTGACATTTTTATAGGTCTTAGAAAATCCCTTTTCAATTAGACCAGGGAGCCCCTTGCCAGAAGAACAGCAGGGAGTCACAGAATTGGTTTCTCTAACGAGTTTAAGTTTAACTTGGTGTGGGCGGCAAGAACTCGCAGTTCTTCTATATACTGTAATCTCAGAAAGAACAGGAGTTTGTGTCTTAATCAAAGTCTGTCTTAAAGAAAAAACATCTACATTTCCCTAATGTTCTCTATTCTATTATGTGTGGTCAGTTTCATTCTGTATTGCTGTTCTGCTGAGTACATGCAGTTCCAGCAAAATAAAATTTTAAAAGGAAGTGGGGAAGTATATTAGCGGTGCACTGCAGTCCATTCCCCCATAATGTGCACTGAAAACGGTGCAACATTGATAGTCTTCCCCACCTCACATCTTCACAATCAGACTTGAGAATCTTGTTGGTAGCATTTTTTGCTGGAATAGTCAAACAGTAGTCTAATCAAAAATACCAGTAGAGAATCATACATAGCACAGCTATACATACAAGGAAAACAGATCTCTTTTTAAACTTGTTGCTGATTTTAACAACAAAAAAAACATGTTGTTTACAGAATCGCTCAGAAATATGATGCTCAAATAGAAAACTAGAGATTATCTACAAACACAGCAGGAGTGGTAGACCCTGAAATTACTATGTTAGCAATTCCTCTGTTTAATGACCTGGGAACACGTGAATACAAATCTCAATGCACCACAATTATCTTAAAAGAAATTGTAATGTTGTGTAGAAAATAGAGGACACAACAACAGTTAATAAGAATATAAAAAACAAAGTATGCTGTAGCTAGTCTATGATGGAAGGATATATACAGTGCCTTGCAAAAGTATTCTGACCCCTGACCAATTCTGTCATATTACTGAATTACAAATGGTACATTGAAATTTTGTTCTGTTCGATATTTTATTTTAAAACACTTAAACTCAAAATCAATTATTGTAAGGTGACATTGGTTTTATGTTGTGAAATATTTTTCAGAAAAATAAAAAACTGAAGTATCTTGCTTGCATAAGTATTCAACCCCTGTGCTGTGGAATCTTGAACTATTAAAGTTGCTGTCACATTTTCTGGATAAAAACCCCACTGTTGAAGGAACATTGGTAAGGCTGTGAATCTGAAGGAAAATGAAGAACAAAGAGCATTCTACAGAAGGTAGAGATAAAGTAATACAAATGCATAGATTAAGGAAAGGGTACAAAATAATATCCAAGTGTTTGGAAATCCCAGTAAGCACAGTTGGATCAATAATCAGGACGTGGAAGCTGTATCACACCACCCAGGCACTGCCAAGAAAAGAGCAGTCCCTCAAAACTCAACGCTCAAACAAGAAGGAGACTTGTGAGAGAAGCCACAGAGAGGCCAACAATCACTTTGAAGGAGCTACAGAGTTCAGTGGCTGGGAGTGGAGTAATGGTGCACCAGTCAACCATATCAAGAGCTCTGCATAACACTGGCCTGTATGGGAGAGTGGCAAGAAAGAAGCCGTTACTCAAAAAGTACCATCTGAAAGCACATCTGGAGTTTGCCAGAAAACATGAGAGTGACCCAGCTGCGATGTAGGAAAAGGTTTTGTGGTCAGATGAAACCAAGATAGAGCTTTTTGGCCAAAACTCAAAGCGCTATGTGTGGCGCAAACCTAACAAAGCCCATGCCTCAAGACACACCATCCCTACAGTGAAGTATGGTGGTGGCAGCATCATGCTGTGGGGATGCTTCTCATCAGCAGGGACTGGGCATCTTGTTTCAATTGAAGGAAGAATGGATGGAGCAAAATACAAGAAAATACTGCAAGAGAATCTGCTTCAGTCCGCTAAAAAACTGAAGCTTGGGAGGAAATTCACCTTTCAGCAGGACAGTGATCCCAAGCACAAAGCCAAAGCAAAATTGGAGTGGCTCAAGAACAAAAAGGTGAATGTCCTACAGTGGCCCAGTCAAAGTCCTGATCTCAACCCCATTGAGAATCTATGGCACTATTTGAAAATTGCGATCCACAAGCGTTGTCCAACCAACCTGAACAACCTGGAGCAAATCTGCCAAGAAGAATGGGCCAAAATCACTCCGACACTGTGTGCAAAGCTGGTACATACTTACCCCAAAAGACTTAAAGCTGTTATTGCAGCGAAAGGTGGCTCTACCAAATATTAATGTGTGGGGGTTGAATACTTATGCAAGCAAGATATTTCAGTTTTTTATTTTTCTTTCAAATATATCCCAACATAAACCAATGTCACAATAATTGATTTTAAGTTTAAGTGTTTTAAAATAAAATATCGAACAGAACGAAATTTCAATGTACAATTTGTAATTCAGTAATATGAGAGAATTGGTCAGGGGTCTGAATACTTTTGCAAGGCACTGTGTGTATATATATATATATATATATATATATATATATATATATATATATATATATATATATATATATATATATATATACAAAGAGAAAAATCTTTTTTTTCTTAGTTCCTTCATCACCAAACAAAATTTTACACTGGATTTATTGAGCCTTTGAAATTATGGAGGAATATCAGCTCCCTTTCACTTTACCCAACAGTCTTAAAGTGAAGAATCAGAACAAAACATTCCACAGACAAGGTAAACTCCCCTGTTAGAAGCATGGTTAAATGTGAAGCACTATAATGCAGTTTGTTAAGAAGATCTAACGGTCCATCTCCAGTTTAGCACAGTAAACGGGAATCCCCCTGCTCATCACTGGGTTAGGATTCTACCTCAATTGCTTATTCAGTGGCAGGGATTCATGATTTGACTCAATTCCTTCTGACCTTTTAGTTTGTGTGGGTAGTTCATCTCAAACCCCAGGTCCCTGGTGATGGAACCCATGTCTCTGGCCCTTCCTACGAGAGCAGTTTGATCTTATATAAAGCTAAACTTGACTCTTTTTATCTGACTTTCTAAGAATTCTGTGTCAACATCAAGTCATTTCTGCATCTTTTGCAATTTACTTAAATATTTAGTTGTTTTTAATGAGTCTGTGTGAAGGTTCTGGCCATAGACATACATAATATAGACTAGACCTGTGTCTTCAAATTAGTAAGCGCCAGCACCATCTAGAGCACAGCAATGTATCAGCAGCATAACAAAAGGAAATTTGATCCACAGTGGCAGATCACTAGTTGGCAATATCTCTTACTTCGATGAAGACACGTTGGGTGATCTAGCCTATGTAACGTGAGTCTAAGGCTGGCGCCTAGAACAGAAGAGCAGCTTCCGAACTCAGGTGAAAACACCTTCACACAGCCTGATCATAAAAAACATTAATTACAGCAGGAACCACATGATGCTTGTAAGCATCGCAGATAAGCAGGACAGTAATAAATACCGTCATCTAGAATTATATTTGAAGATGCTTTCTTATCTAGAAACCAGAGACTTCCCAACCGACTGACCAGCTGGAATTAGCAGAAATAAAAAGACATCAAGACTGTGTGTGTGTGTGTGTGTGTGTGTGTGTGTGTGTGTGTGTGTGTGTGTGTGTGTGTGTGTGTGGAGGGGGTGGGTGTGTGTGTGGGTGTGTGTGTCAGAAAGGTCTAGCCAGGGGGCACGATGACAAACACGGGTTGTTAAAGACAAGTGTGTAAAGAAAATCACTACACCAATCCCATCACTCGGAATTGGGACTTAAATATTTCAACAGGTGATGTCAGCGCAGTATATAAAGTGGAGGTCCGGGCGAGTGTTCCATAGAATATCGAGAAGCACAGAAACTCCCGTCGAACGTTCTCGTTTGCAAGTGAACTACACGACGTCCTCCAGCACCATGGTCAGCAGCCGTTTACTCCTGCTCTGCATCACCTGCTCGGTCCTGTTTGTGCTGGTCTACTGCGAGGAGCCTCTGGAAGTCCGGTCCATAGACAACTCTAACAAAAGCCAAGAAGAGAAAGAACTGGTGAGATAACTTATTCATGGAATGTTATATATTATATTATATTATATTATATTATATTATATTATTATATTATATTAAAAAAAAAGATAATTTCATTATAAACAATGTACAGTGTGTAGGAAATACAAAATCGTGTTGACTGAAACCTTTGAAGAAACATGCTACATTGTAGATAATATACTGAAATAAATGCCGATACAAGTATAATACTATTGGAATACTGTGCATAAACACCAATCGCTTAAATTCAATGTCTGGATTATTTTAAATTTCTGGTTTACTTTATCGTGTACTTTATTTCTTTCTGAAAAAAGAAATAGATACATGTGCTGATGACTATTTGGAGTAAATCTTTCTTAAGTAAAGGGAGAAACTTTCTGAAAGAGTTATATCGTCGATAGCCGCGTGCCGGTACAAGGTGTACATGTTCCAGGCATGATAATATATATATAGTATAGTATATATATATATATATACTATATATATATATATATATATATATATATATATATATATATATATATATATATATATCATTCCTTCCTTCACAGGAAATGCAGAACATTTGTTTTATATAGTCTACTAACTATATATAGTGTTTGAATTTTAACAGCTGTGCAATTCAAATTGAAGTGTTGTCCCTTTAAACTGTATAAGCGTGTGTTAAAAATCCCAGCCTCAAATACTTGGTAGGAGCGCTGCGTGTCAGATAGATTCTGGAACTTCATTCATTCCTCGCAGCAGTGATGAGTCATTACATTAAATATGAATTGAAAAACTGAACAAAAGAAGTACATGAAACACGTCAAAGACAAACCTCTGACTGCGTCTGTGTTTTATTTATTCATATTTGTATATAACTGGCTTTAGCTATTAACACAACGAAATAGACAACGCTGTACTGGTGTTCTGATTAAACTCTCACTCCATATTCATGAAGCATTAACGTGCCAAGAAGCGTACAGGACCGCCACGCATTTAGTAGCACACCTGATGCCTCATGAATACAGACACTCATTCCTATTTGTATAAGTCACCCGAGGTGTAAATAGAACTGATCGTTTAGTAAAGCGAGGACATTTAAAAGTCCAACATTATTCTTCATAATCTCTGACTGTTCGGAAATCCTGTGATCCAGTGGCAATCTTGCAGGATCCCTGTCAAATCTGCCGGTTCTTGGATCTACAAAACAACCTCAAACCTGAATTCAACCAAAGCCATAGATAGCTTTTATATATAATGGCGCCACTAACACTTAAATTTAGTTCAGGTACTGGTGATAGAATACCAGTGATAGAATACAGGTGATAGAATACTGCTGATAGAATACTGGTGATAGAATACGGGTGATAGAATATCGGTGATAGAATACTGGTGATAGAATACCGGTGATAGAATATCGGTGATAAAATACTGGTGATAGAATACGGGTGATAGAATACTGCTGATAGAATACGGGTGATAGAATACGGGTGATAGAATATCGGTGATAGAATACTGGTGATAGAATATCGGTGATAGAAGACGGGTAATTGAATATCGGTGATAGAATACTGGTGAAAAATACGGGTGGTAGAATATTGGTGATAGAATACTGGTGATATAATACTGGTGATAGAATATCGGTGATAGAATACGGGTGGTAGAATATCGGTGATAGAATACTGGTGATAGAATACGGGTGATAGAATATCGGTGATAGAATACTGCCGATAGAATACGGGTGATAGAATATCGGTGACAGAATACTGGTGATATAATAGGGGTGATAGAATAGCTGCATCTTGATTAATTGTGGGATTCTGTTTATATCTGATAAAACCCGACTGGCGAGCTCTTGTGCTACAAATAGATTAGATGCCATCTATAGATGCAATCGTCTTACCCACAAAAGTACATTACAGCGAAGTGTATTTCATTTGAACGCATTTGCAAGATCACACTAAAGATGAATTAGTATTAAAGGTTGTTTGCTTTAAAGTCATGTCAATTCAGTACACAATTGCATTTGGATGTCAGCCACATTGTGAATATGTATCAACGCATTCATTGCTAGACTTCTCCATAGCAATGGCAAGCTATAGACCACATTGTTTTCCAGGTATGGCTGATCAGTTACATTGCTTTAAACGTTTATTGTTTAAACAATTGTTATTTTTGGAGATGACAGGTAAGTGTTTTTGTTGTCATACATTTAAATATAATATAATTCTGAAAAAAAAGAAATGGCAGCTTCAAGTGGCTGTCATACACGATTGCTCGTTTGCATCCTGGCGCTTGTTGCACGGTTAACGGTAAATGCATTCCGCTGGTGCTTTTTCATCTTGTTGGTTCGCAGATTGAAGCGCTGCAAGAAGTTCTGGAAAAGCTGAAGAGCAAGAGACTGCCGTCTGCTGAGAAGAAGCTGGGCTGGGTCTCGTCGGTAAGAACTCTCTCTTTGTTTCCATGACTCCTTTAGAACGCACGTACAATTACGCACTTTGAGCAGCCGATCTGCTCCGGGAGTGGATCAGCGATCTTCTCTCGCATATGTAAACGAGCACGGGCTAGGAGCGCTGGAATCGATTTCTGGAGCGATCCAGCCCCAGATCTTTTACAAACGCATGTGTGGCCTTTTCGTTTTCTAAGTTGTCCCTTAAAACAATATTTTATATGCCGGTAGAAGGTGTAGAAATCGGGAAGTAGTTTAAGTTATCAAAGACATTTAGCTTAAGTTATTGCAACCATTGACCTTGCAATGCTCATGTAGTTTATACCACCAGAATTACAGCCTTATTATTCAGAATGTACACAGATATTAGTATTGTTATTAGTAACAGCAGCAGCAGTAGCAGTAGCAGTAGCAGTAGCAGTAGTAGCAGTAGCAGTAGCAGTAGCAGTAGCAGTAGTAGCAGTAGCAGTAGCAGTAGTAGTAGTAGCAGTAGCAGTAGCAGTAGCAGTAGCAGCAGTAGCAGTAGTAGCAGCAGCAGTAGCAGTAGCAGTAGCAGTAGCAGTAGCAGTAGCAGTAGCAGTAGCAGCAGTAGCAGTAGCAGTAGCAGTAGCAGTAGTAGTAGCAGTAGCAGTAGTAGTAGCAGTAGCAGCAGCAGCAGTAGCAGTAGCAGTAGCAGTAGTAGTAGTAGTAGCAGTAGCAGTAGTAGCAGTAGCAGTAGTAGTAGTAGTAGTAGTAGCAGTAGCAGCAGTAGCAGTAGTAGCAGTAGCAGTAGTAGTAGTAGTAGTAGTAGTAGCAGTAGCAGTAGTAGCAGTAGCAGCAGTAGCAGTAGTAGCAGTAGCAGTAGCAGTAGCAGTAGCAGTAGCAGTAGCAGTAGCAGTAGTAGCAGTAGTAGCAGTAGCAGTAGTAGTAGCAGTAGCAGTAGCAGTAGTAGTAGCAGCAGCAGTAGTAGTAGTAGTAGCAGTAGTAGTAGCAGTAGTAGTAGTAGTAGTAGCAGTAGTAGTAGTAGTAGCAGTAGTAGTAGTAGTAGCAGTAGCAGTAGTAGTAGTAGTAGTAGTAGTAGTAGCAGTAGCAGCAGTAGTAGCAGTAGTAGCAGCAGCAGTAGTAGCAGTAGCAGTAGCAGTAGCAGTAGCAGTAGCAGCAGTAGTAGTAGCAGTAGCAGTAGTAGTAGTAGTAGTAGTAGTAGCAGTAGCAGTAGTAGCAGCAGTAGTAGTAGCAGTAGCAGCAGCAGCAGTAGCAGTAGTAGTAGCAGTAGCAGTAGTAGTAGTAGCAGTAGCAGTAGCAGTAGCAGTAGTAGCAGTAGTAGCAGTAGCAGTAGTAGTAGTAGTAGCAGTAGCAGTAGCAGTAGTCAATCATCAATCATCCGTCGAGCAGTAGCAGTAGTAGTAGTAGTAGTAGTAGCAGTAGCAGTAGCAGTAGTAGCAGTAGCAGTAGTAGCAGTAGCAGTAGTAGTAGTAGTAGCAGTAGTAGTAGTAGTAGTAGTAGTAGTAGTAGTAGTAGTAGTAGTAGTAGTACTAGTAGTAGTAGTAGCAGTAGTATATTGTCGTTCATATTCTCTGTGTGTATTATTGTTATTCTCCAGTGTGATGCCGGAGAGCAGTGCGCAGTTCGGAAGGGCTCCAGGATCGGAAAAATGTGCAACTGCCCGAGAGGGACATCTTGCAACTTCTACATCCTCAAGTGTTTGTAGAGCGATGGATTGGACGGGAGAGTGTGTGCGAAAGAGAGAGAGAGAGAGAGAGAGAGAGAGAGAGAGAGAGAGAGAGAGAGAGAGAGAGGGGCTAACACAGAGACAGTGGAAACACCTCTGGCTCGCCTCTCATCCTCACAGAGAGCGCCAGGAACACTGTCGTTGATCCCCACCCAAAGGCACTTTTTGTTATAGTTATTCTGTACAAAAACAAATAAATTTAAAAAAATAAATTGAAACGCCCGCCTCCTGCCTGTGCTGTCTCACAGGGCAATGCTGTATAATAAGTATCTGCTTCTGCATAAATGAAGCGTAACCACTCCCATTGTGATAGTATAGATTAGGGGTCCATACGAGGACTCCGATATTACTCGGTGTGTCCGATATACAAAACAAACAGCAATGAAGGGGTTACGTTGCATGTTAGTGTTCAGCGATTTTCACATCGATTAAAAAAAAATAATAATAATAATACAATTGTATTTATCTATTTGTTTATACTTATTTCTTGTATTGTTATTGGGCACAACAGTCGAGTGAAGTCCTTGTGATTGGCAAAATACTTCGAACTGTAACAAGAGGGTTAGTGCACAGTGTTTTCAGTCATGAATACATACTTATTTAAACCACCGTGTAAATCAAATTGTTAAGTTGTACTGCATGTGCAATTTGGTTTTGAACGTCTGCTTTGCAAATCGATCAAATTCAATTTCTATACCCGCCCCATGCAGACCTACCAATACAAAACAGCGCGGCCAATCGGTCACGTGAATATTGACGTGACACTCAAAGAATTCCTTTTGAAAGCAGCTCTGTGATGAAACACGTCTGGTGGTGGGTGAGCTGGGATATAACGCTTTGGGGAATATATAGGATACTGTAAATCACATTAACCAGTAACACATCAGAAATCAATTAGAGCATTTGTCAAATAAATGTAGTTGCAGACCCTGTGCAAATAATAGAATCTATACTGTGTGCGTGCGTGTGTGACTGATCCAAATGAAATGTGTAATGTGGTTGATTCCCATGTTGTTTGTATAAAACTCAATAAATACTTTATTTACATAACGAGCTGCTTTCCCTTTTCGCTAGTCAATGGATGACCAAGGCACCAGCTATAGTAAAATATTACACAGTCAGTTCATTCCTAGACGTTATTAAGCTTAGTTGTTTTGTTGTATTAGTAATGACATTGCACAGTATTTCCTTCAACCTGTTGAACATCTACTTGACATAACGGTCAGTTCAACTACAGCGTAACATTACATCAAAACAATACATTTCAGTGGCTATATTCCATGACAAGCTGGAAAGTATAGAGCTGGTATGTCTGGCTATCTGATTGACGGTGGGTTGAGAGCAATGTTTAGTTCAGCCCAGCCACGTCTTGCGAGAAGTATTGCAATACATGCCTAAACCACCAGAGGTCGTCAAGGTGCATGAGAAGAACTGAACGGTAATCAGTCGTACAGCAGTTCCATTTGAATACAGAGGAAGACAGACCTGGAAGTAGTGCATCATCCCGAAGTGCCACTAGGGGGCGACAAACGCCACAGAAAGTAGCGGGAACAGAACTACAGTACAGTTCACTCGGGGACTAATCTAGGGGTTGTGGTACATTGAGACGGCGATCGTGAATCATCACTGTTAGTCTCGGACTGTTTTTCAGTTCTTTTTGAATGACTGAGCACGCGGAAGTTACTCATTTTTATGAAATGCATCGTGTTTTTTGTCACGGGATTGAATCACTTGCTTGTGCCACTGAAAATAATGACACTTCCGTGTGCATCGGACCCGACCAGAATCACGACTTGTTTCAATTTAAGTTTAGCGACGTTTAAGCTGTAAAACATCCCGTTGTACAAGAAAATCCAGCCTGTCCAAATAATATAGCACCCAACTACCAAATGAAATGATTACAACACGTGCACATCATGTTTAAGGTAAAATACCATCCTAACCCCCCCCCCCCCAAGAAAAACTATGCTGAAACCTTAACAACGAAAAGCAACGAATTTGTTAAAGTAAGAAAGTATATGGACGCAATTACTAACGGAAAATTTGGATCACTATAAAAATAAATCCCTCATTAACACTGCATTCACTTACGTCGCCTAGAATAAAACGATGTTGTTTAAACTTTCTAATGCCACGCCTACCGAATCGCGTTCTGATTGGTTGCGAGGGAAGCTGGGCGGAACATACCGCCCTTCATATAAATAGGGCTGTTTCGCGGTGACGTCATAGGGTTAGCTTCCCAACATGGCGACGGAACAGGCTGGAGAGATGGACGGAGCAGTAGCCCAGCACAAATCTTCCCACCCGGGTTTCAGCAATGATAAATACTCCTTGCTTGTTATTGTCGGGGAGTACAGCCGCCAGGGCCTGGTGGAATACGTAGTTTCGGAAATAGAGAGAGGTGAGCCGAAAGTTATATATAAATATACATATATACACCGATGCAAAGTTTCCCGTTCAGTATATTGCTTCTTACGGGACAGCTATCCTTTTACTGTAAGCATTGCATCGCATTTATTAATTATTTTCTTTTCCATGTTTTTTTTTTTACTCTTTATTACTGCAATTGGCTTGTCGTGGCTCAGATTTTTTTTCTTCTGCAGAAGCGGCGAAAACCCGCCAAGAAATTTGGCAACAACTGACCCATAGATAACGTGGAACCGCGACTGAGTCTGGGAGAGGAGGGGAGGGAAGATATTGTTAACGTGCTTATGGTGGATTTGGTAGATTTTAAACATAACACATTCAGATACACGTCTCGTCTTTTCACTATCCATTGGCCAAATAATAACAACAACAATAGGGTTAGTAATGAAAACTAATAAATAAACGTGTTTAAAAAGTACGATGGATGACAGTAGATGAACGGATTATAAATAACGATGCTGTTTATTGCGGAGTCACTTCCTGAGATCGAAAGGGCTGAAAAGCCAAGTAAAGCTAGGCAACCGAGGTCTGTTTCGAATTGAAACCCGCAGAATGGACAATAAGTAAATACGGTAGCATTGCCACGACATCCTTGTTCGGTGTGCGGTGATGTGGTGACGTCTGGTTACAGAGCGGTTATAAATAGCGACCCTCAGAAAACAGCTGGTTTTCTGGGTGATGGCTCTGCGCGTATCTCTGGTACCACCGCTATAGATGTATGACATATTAGTCTTGTGATTTGAATTAAAGGATGGCCTTCTGATGCCAGTTGCTCGGGGCAGGACGAAGGGACTGTACTTTGTTGAAGCTGCGCACTACCGTGCAGGAAGGAAGGCCATACGTTTGTATTCTCCGTGTTGCTGTGTAACTATAAACATTAACAAGACCTGACCGTGCCCGCTGTCTATATCCCGGCCCATACCCGTGATATTTGTGCAGTGTGCTTCATTGATCTGCTTACATAACCACTGCCCTACCCTCCGACACATTAAGGTAGAATGTGTGTGTGTTTGTACTGATATGTGCAAGACTGTAGACAAAGAGAAGGGGGTGTGATACCTTTTATCGGACTAACTAAACAATAATTAATCACAAGCTTTCAAGACCTCTAAAAGACTAATTCATTACTGTTTAGTTGGTCCAATAAAAGGTATCCCATCTTCTCTGTCATCTCTGTACTGATATGGCTATTCATCTATAAGTATATAGAAACCCAGATTTTATTACTGCACTGTACTGAACACATTATAATAGAATAATACAATGTGTAATAAGGAAGTGGTCTGCAGTAAAGATTGGATCATGTTTTCTCAGGTGTACAGTACAGCATTTGCGATGACGTTAATGATTTATTTCAGTAGTACTTTTCATGTCTGCATTTCCTATGTGCTTTACAGAAAACCATTAAACAAAATACATCACTGAAGCACCTAGGAGTCAGCCACTCTACATTGGG